>NC_056734.1:409463574-409511074 GCF_019279795.1 Protopterus annectens | reverse complement strand
ACGGCCCATTGGATACAGAGTGATTAAGGCACTTTAAAGCAGTTGTAAGCAGGTTTGTGTGGGTTTGCACGGAGCTAAGCATTGCCTACACAGGTTAAGCAATTTGGAAGCTGAGTGTATGAAAATGTAAGTGGAGGTTAGGAGTGCTTACCATCGCTCAAACACGTGCAGACCCACTTACAACTGCTTTAAAGTGCCTTAATCACTCTGTATCCAACGGGCCATGTTCTGCCCAGCAACAAAATAAACAGCTCCTGCAAAGCTCGAAACCAGGACCCTGCACATCAGACACAAAGTGATTTACCACTAAGCCATGGCAGATATGCATAATCATTATGTTTTCACATACATATCATCCAGCCCTGGTATTCAACACTACAGGGAATATATTCCACCATGTAGATGTATGTGTGTGTATGTGTGTGTGTGTGTGTGTGTGTGTGTGTGTGTGTGTGTGTGTGTGTGTGTGTGTGTGTGTGTGTGTGTGTGTGTGTGTGTGTGTGTGTGTGTTTATATTCATATTTAAATGGATATAACATATCTACATATGTAGTTATAGCTATAGAATATATATATATATATATATATATATATATATATATATATATATATAGATATGTATATATATATATATATATATATATATATATATATATATATATATGACAATATATACATATATACATAGGCACTCATACATCTATGGATATATATGTATACATCCATATGTCCACATATATACAGCACTAAAAATACATATATGTAAGCATATATATGGTTCACCCTTCAAAGGGAGAAAATCATGTCTCTGAAAGCTGGAAGGCCGAAAGTATGTTTCAACATTGCACAATCTTGCAAGAAATGCATCGAATGTGCAATGAGCAAATGTCGCTATGCATTCGCTCATTGCAGATTTAGCAATTTGGGTGCGGATGGCACTATAGTGGGGATGGGGAAAATTTGCCTTTCCCCGCTGTAGAGCGAACTCGTAGTTAGAAAATCACAGTAGGGGGTTTGTGGGGGGTGCAGGGGGCCTGCCCCCCTGCGTATCGATATGCATTCCAACTTGTAGTTCAAGAATCAGTGAAGCTGCTTTTAGATTTGCTGAGTTTTGAACTGTGGTGCAATTAGAAATGATGGATTGGTCATTTCAGTTCACAGAAAGGGCCATTTGAAGAAATGATCGTCTCCCTTTCAAAGGTAAACACGCATATATCCATATAGGTATATATGGACATACATCTGTAGATGAAATTGGGAACATAACCACAACATATATGTCCACATGCACCATTGATGGGTTTGAGAGACCCAGACAACATACATCTGGCACGGATAGGTATCCCCCCCCCCACAGCCAAATAAGTCTGACCTGCACTACACTACCATCCTTAGCAGATCCCATAACCTGGACCCTACACGACAAGGGCAGTACATGTTAACAGTACTCCATCCCACTTGTAGGATGTCATGCTGACATTACTAACATATAATGCTGTACAGTCAAGTGAAGTGTCATGCTTGGGGAACCCCCTGGGCAGGTGCAGTAGATAGCCGGGATCCCTCATACAATCCAACAGGCCTACACCTGACAATGGATTCACCAATGTTGGAAAGGATTACCAAAAATCCACCATGTCAGCTGGCAACTACCAGCTAGTAGCCTGATGTCCCTGGTCTTGAGGGACATGAAACATATCAGCAATGAACCCATGGCCAGTGTCACTGGCAATCCTAACACATGGGACCCCGCCAATGTTGGACTTGTCAAAGGCAGAGAATACAACCTGAACCTGGTATACCTCCTTGACACAATCATGACAGATGTAGATGAGGGTTGGGAGGTGCACACTGCCTATGTAGATCATTTCAGGCTTTTTTACACCATCCCAAATTTAGGAATGTGTGTAGATATTAAGGGATCTACTTCCATTCACAGACTGTTTCCACCAGGCCTGCTTGGCAAATGCCAACATTTCACAGGTGCTATCCCGCAGACATACAGTCCTTCACAGGTCATAGATTTGTTAATGCCCTCCTCCACAATGTAGAGGTGTACAGCACTACTGGGTTTGCTATAACTCACTGGGTGTGGCTGTTGTGGACACATCCGCCATCATTGCAGTTACTGTTGCATCTATCCCCCCACATAGCTGTCTGTAATACTGTACATTGTATGTTATCAGGTTGTTAGTTGTTGTTTACACCATTCACAGTAGTTGAGCACCTCACACCCTCCTAAGGATAGGGCTATGCTACTGGCATTGGCACACTCATGTTACTGAGGTGAGGATCGCAGTAAAGTGGGGAAAGGGGCATACACCCTGCTGTTAGCATGTTCAGTGTCATCTAAATGGTAGACTGCATATATACCAATGTGTGGTTGTGCCTATCCTGTCTTGGTGGGATTACATGAGCAATAAATGTGTTACCTGCATGGGGACATACCTCTATGTGTACAGTCTTGTATCTGTACTGCATCCAAATCAAAGGCTCTGTGTGTTGTACCCAGTCATGTCATGTGTACCACCCACTACACTTACTGGTGTCCACTGTAGAAGGCCTGCTGACACCACTACAACCATCAGCCATGTGGCACATGGACAAACACAACATAATCAGAATAGATAATGGTGAAAACAATACAGCATTGTTAAGTACAGCTATAATGCATCATGGCTGCACAGCTACACCTTCCAAGGTATTAGTATTTCACTTTACTGCTGATAACATGCTACACAGCATTCCATTGCTACTCTGTTGTACAGTCATCCTGTGCATCAGCACTATGTTAGCCTGTCCCCGCATCAATGTTACAGATTACAGGATGTGGTACAGGTATCATCATATGCACAGGGTGTGTTGTTGGTTTGCTAGAGGCCTAGGCTGAGCCATACAATTGACAATGTGTGTGTGTGGGGGGGGGTTGAGTACTGTTATGGGTCAATGGTGATGTTGTGTGTGTAGGTATGTGGTTGCCTTAAGTTTGTTGTTTATGTGTGTGTGTGTCTGCATGCATACAGTTCTACCATGTGGCTGCCCTATAGAGGAATTTGGGAAACAGCTGCAGACTGTACCTGGCAGGGTTTGCAGTTCACCATCTCCAGCCATGGACATGGGACCTGTGCCTGGCAGGGGTGTTACTGACAGTATCAGGTACAAAGCCAGATTGGATACTGTCCCTCGAGGTTGACAGATGTCCACTGGATCCGGGTCCCTCCTGAGACTGGCCAGGACCACTGGCACGTGGTCTACTATGACGGTCTGTGGACAGCACCCCCCACAGTGCTGGGGTTGGTACTGCCACTACAGGAGCGTCTGTGACTGGTGGGACATCCACGGTGACCTCCAGCTGCTGGTGTTGCTGGCATACGTCCATGTGACTGCCGTAACCTTCCCTCCCTGTCCTGATGCATGGACATGACATTGTGGATGATATCCAATGTCTCACCCCACTGTCTATCCATGACCTCAGTGTAATTACGAATGGAACCTGCTAGGTCATGGATGCTGTCAGTTACAAAGGTGTGATGAGCCCTCTGTGCCCTTAGACCCTGTCTGGTGTACCTTTCAATTCATGCCTGTGCCTCCATGACAGTCTGGACCATGCATGTGGTTGATATAGATGTGGCACATCTGCCAGGGGCATGACGACCAGCAGTGCTCCGATGAGCACCCCTGAACATCTGCCTATGTGGTACCCCGCCGGACATCTGGCTATGCTGATGTGTCCTGACACATGTGCCATAGATATCACACTGTCCTGACCATTGCCAACTGTAGACTGTCCCTCAGCTAAGGCCAATGGTGATGAGGTATGTAGAGGCAGTGTGACTGTGTGCATGGATGGGGTGGATACTTGTGGGATGTCAATTGGTGGCCCAGCGGCAGCCCCTGATGACCCTGCTTGTGCCTCAACACACCTATCCTAATGGTCACTGTCTGTATCAGTGACATCAGATTCCCTGCGGGAGGGACCCAGCCCCACCTTGCCAACTGTGAGGGGAAAACAGGGAAAAGACTGTAAGACCTGTACATCATTGCTAAACAGTACACACACACACACACACACACACACACATACACACACACACTAACGTGTGTGTGTGCAGACATGGCCACACACACACAGACATACACACATGCAGTCAACAAACATGACAACCCATACACTCCACCAGACAGCACCTACAGACAATTCCAGCACCCCCATTATACACGCAATAACAGGTGATTGTTCAGTACAGTATCACACACAAACCTGTAATTACACACATGTCAGCGTGCAGGACATGTGGTGCTCAACAGCATGCAGTGCAACTGTAGTCAATCCCCGTTACCAACATTATACATGGCTGTGATGCATGGCTTCTGTTAGTAGGTGATGGCCCTCCCCCTGGAACACACTGCACCCATGTCCACAGCATTGCTGTGCATCTGTTCAGTACCCTGGCATGTACTGTGCACCATACCTCACAGGTGTACACACCATTGCAGGATGTGTATCTGTTTGTCAGTTATGTTTCCTCTGCTGCTCACAGCCTCTGTGTGTTTCTGGATTATATGTGGACACGTGTTTAGTGAATGCCTGATGTGTATTCACAGATGTCATAATCAGTGGTGCATGTATGAGTGATAGAATACCATTAGACCGACCACAGACACAATGTACTATACCTATGGTGAGTGTAGAGACCATTATTGAAATGGCACTCTCTTCCATGACATGCCATGGCACAGCACTACTGCATATGGCAACACTACACATACCTGATAACGTGACATATGAGCTAGGAAGTCAATTGCATTACAGGCCATATGTGTCAGTTGTGCAGACGCTGGTTGGGATGCATACCATTTGTTGGTGCATATGGGTGCACACACATATCATTATGGTGTGTAGCAATAACTGCTATGTGTAATACTATGGTCACTATACCTGGCAGGGGTATAGTAGCATGGGTCATCATCATGAGCCAGTAGTTGGTCAATCAGGCCTGCAAATGTTCCCCAAACCTGCATGTTTGCATGCTAAACACGTGCACAGCCCTTGGAGGTCATACAGTACCATCACTAGTGCCATGGAGTCAGGGTCATGTCTGCCACACTTCCTGACCTTGACTGTGTGCAGATAGAGCCATTCTCAGTGGGTTTGTCTCTCCTCTCCAGTGCACTGTTGTGTTTCAGGATGACACACCCTCACCATCTCCTGCTACATTGCAAATGCTCGAAATCTGTGCTCTACACATGTGTGTCATATTGCAGTATCCCAAACTAGGAACATCATGTGTACTGGCATATTCCCTGCCAATGCAGGGCAAACATGCAGGTGTACAGTGACACCAGCATTGTACAGATGGGGATGACATCCCTGGGTTGGGATGAGGTGTGGATTGTGCAGCACATGCATCATAACTGTAACTTCCTGGACTTCCCCAAAATGGTACTGGTACATCAGATCACATTGCAACACATGGCTTTGCCAATGTCCCACCAGTATGCAGGTCATATCAGTATTGAGCCCTGGATGATGTTGCCTGTGGTACACATAGGTTCATAGGTGAGTACTGGTCTATTGGTCCTGAGGCCTACATAAGCCTAGCCGCAGGGGTTCCCAGCCATGCACCACCCAATAATGTTATTCCCCTGTGCCCCTGTCAGGCTGTGGCACAGATGTACGACCTAGTGTGAATTTCCCATTTCCCATCCAGTTGTCAAGTGTTTTTGTAAGGAGGGCCAATGAGTAGCATTGCCTGACATGAATGTGTAGTCTGTTCCAGAGTGTGACAATTCCCCAGTACAGGGCCCTATCCCTCCAGTATGTTCTGTGTAATGTGTTGATGAGGTTTAGGACCCTGGAGCATGTGTTTGCAGAGGGAGTGGGATTTATTTATGTGTAGCATGTTCAACTGCTCTGTGTATGACATAGCTGTGTAAGTTAGGCAGATGGCAGCTTTGCCTGGGTAATGTGCATTGGTGTGTAGCCACAGTTGTCTGAGATGGTCTGTGTATTGCATGTGTTTGAGGCTGGTAATCCCATTAGTGAGGTATGTGCTCTGTCAATGAACATGTACAGCATGTATTATGGGTAGGTGTGTTAGATGTGTCTATGGCCTACACCTTAGCTATGACATTCACAGTGAATTGCCAAGCATAACCTTAAACCATACTCACCAGCATCCAGCCACTGCCTTGCTGGTATCCCAGAGGTACCTACATTGAGTTGAGATAGAGATGATGTCAGAGGCCACAGCTGTGCATTGCTACAGGGTGGCTGCAATATTACAGTAAAACAACAGCTGAAGTCCACAGTACTACAGATTATGCATAACTACTTATCAGTACTATACAGCAACAGACTCCACATCTCACATATGCTTGATCTACCTGTGCAGATGCATACACAACAGTGGTCTACTGATATGCCCTGGAACCTTACCTGCATGCTCCATGTCTGGTGTGTGGGTAGCACCCACCTCCATGACTGTATATGTCTGTAGCTCTTGTGGGTGGGCAGGTGCTACCAGGCTCACGAGCAGCTCCTACACTCTGGTGAGTGGGGATGGATGTTATGCCCCCTCCCCTGTTGCAAGGTATTCACCCCGCACGGCAGCGGCTCAGCGACATACATGGCAGAGCAGGTCACTACAATGATGGTGGTCCCGCTCATACGTACAGCTGTGCATCCCCACCTCATTCACCCTGCGGACCACATTGTTCCACATGGTGATCCGGTCATGCTGGTCCTGGCCTGTCCTTGAAAACAGCAGCTGGTAGTCCTGGATGATGCTGGTGAGTATTATGTCATCCTCAGTGGCAGTGTAAGTGGGATTCCTCGGGTGCGCCATACCCCCTGAAAGACATGAAGATGGAAATATGTCTAAGCAACTCATATGGCACGTTTACCATAATACAATACACATATCAGTCTCCCGCCACCATATCAGCTCCAACTTAATGTTCACACAACGCAAGTGGTATGTCTCTGGTTTATCTACCATCGGGACATATATTGTATTGTACAACACTTTCTGCTATGTGTGTATAGACATGCTCCCTGTGGGTACACTAGAGTTGCCGGGCTGTTGCAAAGTATTTCACCTGCATGCCATTGTCACTGCCACTATGTTTCCACATATGCATGTGGTATGCTTGCTATGTGATTGCTACACATCTGTCATTCTGTGTTATTGAGGATATCTATGCATGCTGTTGGACATGTTCTGGGATTGTGTGGACTATTACAACCCACATATGTTCCATGACAGTTGCACAACATTATGTGTAGGGGTCATTTGCCAGCATAAACACCACTCCCACCTAATGTGCACATGTTACCAGTCCATATCACATCCGTGACTCACCATGGAACCTTATTATCTACTGTTCCAGCATTATCTTCATGTGGAACCATCTCAGGGGAAGATGCACCCCCCCCCATGGAGCACACACAGACATATATCTGTCACCCAGTTAGGTCCAGGGTCTTGTGCATAGGGAACTCCACAGAGACATGGGATATGTGCTACATCACCTGGAGGCATGCAGTACACATACACAAGGTTTGACATGCATGTTCTTCCTGCTCAGCCACAGCCCAGGCACCTTTATGACCATTTAAATGCTGTTGTGACTGTCCATGTGTGGGAACCATGTTCCCTTTGTTCCCATATGGGGGCTCAATGGCCTCCACATTCCAAATGGAACTACTCATCCACAGTGTTTAACCACCACATGTGTCATATATCAGCCCTGTATGCTGTCTTGTTTGTCACCCAACCAAACCTACATACCAGTATGTGCCTAATACCCTTCACCAACATATATATCCCACCTTTGCAAACAATTGTGATGTGTTCCCAACATGGGTTACACACCACACTCTACACTCCATTTTTCAGCCATGTACTGGTGTGTAGATATGTTGTATATCAATGTGTGATGTTCTCTCACACATGTCATGGTAGGGGACATGTATCGACATATATAAAGCTCAACATAAGAAGTATTACCAACAAGCTAACAGACCTACATGCATTCATAGCCCACTACAACCCTGATATACTCACCACTACAGAAACCTGGCTTAAACCCAGTATCCAAGATGAGGACTTTCTTCCCCCAGGGTATAATACACTTAGATCTGATAGAACAAACAGGAAAGAAGGAGGAGTAGCCATTCTCTTTAAAAACACCCTTAACCTCCAGCTCCTGCACACCACCCACTTTTCAAAAGGCTGAAGTCCTATTTTCTGTCCTATCCATAAGAAACACCAAGAAGATCAATATGATATGATGCTACATACCTCCAGGCAACAACTCGCTCATAATAGAAGACATCCTACACTGGAGAAAGGACAATCTACCTCAGGAAACAATCCTACTAGGAGACTTTAACACTGACTGGGCAGCCTGTAACTCCAGCAGCCCCTCTACTCATATCAATCTATATGGGTTCTCTCAACTAATTAAAGAACCAACTAGAATAGATGAGAAAACAAAGAGAGAATCCATACTGGACTGGACACTAACCAACTATCCCAAACAAAACTATACAGTAGGCTGCCTCCCAGATGACTTAAGTGATCATCTCCTCACCTTCCTACTCCAGAAACTCTCCAGTCACCCCAAACCATTAGTCTACAAATTTGTACGAGATGACCGTACCCTTACCCCACGATACATAAATACTGTCCTAAGCCACTGCAACTGGGAACCACTATGGACACTCGGGTTAGACCAGGCAGTAGACTACTTCAATACTACCTTCTCTAACATCCTTAACAGTCTAGCTCTCAGCAGAAAGATCAGAGTTAAAGCCAACTATGCACCCTAGCTAAATAGGGATACCAGAGCCTAACTAAAAACTAGAGATAAATCCTGGAAAATCTGGAAAACTGGCAAAACTCCTAGCTCCAGACAATACTATCAACAGCTTAGAAACAAGGCCAAGGCTGAATCCAAAATAAACAAACAAAACTATTTTCTTAGAGCCCAAAGAAAATATTCAAATAGTCCACAAAAATTCTGGCATGCCATTAACTCTCTACTAAAGCCAGGCAAAACCACAACCCCAGCACCCATCTCTACTAACAATACCCTAGACATAGCTTCTCAATTTAATAACCATTTTACTAAATCCATCTTAGCCCTGTCCAGTCAAATAACCAAAAGCAGTCCACCTCAATCATAACCTAACCTATCCCACATCACTCCCTTTTTCAGCCTATCACCAGTGCCCACCTCAACTATCAAAAAACTCCTCCTAAAACTAAAGCCAACCACACTAGCAGCTGATAACATACCTGCTGCATACCTAAAAATGGCTAGTGACTCCCTATCATATCCTGTCTCCATCCTTATCAACTGCTCCATATTAGAATCCTACATACCCAAACTCTAGAAAGTATCTCACATCATTCCTCTCCATAAAGGAGGTAATTCTTATGAATTCCCCAGCTACTGACCTATTGCCATCCTTTGCCCCTTATCCAAAATTCTTGAGAAATGCATCCACTTGCAAGTGATGACATTTCTTAACACACACAATCTACTATCTATCACACAACACAGTTTCCATCCATATCACAGCACTACCACAGCCCTTCTATCCTTCACTAATTATATAAACCGTCACAGCAATGATAACAAATATGTATCAGCCATTTTCTTAAACCTCACAAAAGCATTTGATATAGGTTCATAGGTTCATAGGTTATTACTAGGCTATCAGCCTTAAGGCCTATGAAAGCCTAGCCATAACAATTCCCTGGAAATGTTTTCCCAAAATATTTACTTCTCTGGGCCCCTGTCTAGCAGGTCTCCCACTCCATTCTACTAGACTCACTAACATCCTCTACTATAGCCTGGTTCAGAAGCTACTTGTCTGACAGGCAACAATCAGTCCAGTGGAAAGGAACTCTGTCTACACAACTTCCAACCACCATAGGAGTCCCATAGGGCTCTATACTGGGCCCGCTATTGTTCTCTATTTTCACAAATAACCTCAAATGCTCTACACAACATGCCACACTCATACAATATGTAGATGATTCAACCCTGATCTGCTCTACCTCATTTCCCACTATCCTACATACACTCACTCAGGCGGCACCACCATCTCCCCTTCTAACCACACCAAACTTCTGGGCATTGAAATAGACAATAATCTCCACTTTGATGTTCACATCTCACATACCATAAAACTAGTACACAAAAAACTAGGCTCCCTATACAGGCATAAAAAGCAAGAGTCACTCTTGCACAAAGCCACCTCCTCTCAACTCTATTATACGCAGCACCAATCTTTACCCAAATCAGACAATGTGACCTAGACAAACTAGAATTATGCTACAATAAAATAGCCAAGTTTGCTACTAACTCAACCTATAGAACCCATCACTATGCTGCACTGAAAGAACTAAAATGGCTTGAGCTACCACAGCTACTTAACTATCACCAGCTGGGCACAGCCTACAAAATTCTCAAATATCCTGAAAAAAAACCCTCATTATCCAACCTACTTACTATCTATACTGCAAAGCGGTACCTAAGATCCAGTGAAAAATCTCTCCTCTCTATCACCAAGGCTAACAATAATGCAGGGAAAGCGGTCTACTCCCGCACCATTGCCAGAAATTGGAACTCTCTTCCCCTATCCGTGTCCACTGCCCCCTCCACATCCATATTCAAAAACTCCCACAAATCGCACCTTCTTAGTACCTAGTTATGCCCTTGTATCACATAACCCTACCCATACTACTATTAACTCCCCAAATTCCTTTCTGATCACATGCTGGAGCTCTGATCCCCTGTAGGCTTGGTCATCTGAAAGGGTACTTTTAACTGTAGAATCTTACTTGATATATTTTCTTCTCTTATTAATGTATAACTGACATCGTCTTTTTACCCATGTTCTATATCTTCTTTTATCTGGAGTGTTTTTATTAATTTCTTGTTATATTACTATGCTCAGCATACATGATGTAACCTGTTTTGTGTATTATGCTGGATGTACTGTATTTGTATAACTTCATGTTGGAGCTTTTCTCCCCAGGCCTCCACTGAAAATGGACCTGGTCCAGTTGGAATTTCCTGGTTAACAAATGTAAAATAAATAAAAATAAATAAATATACACACACACACACACACACACACACATATATATATATATATATATATATATATGTATATATATATATATATATATATATATATATATATATATATATATAAATATATACATACACACACACACACACACACACACATATATATATATATATATATATATATATATATATATATATATATATATTTTTATATATATATATATATATATATATATATATATATATATATATATATATAAAGACTGCAAACTTCAAAGAACACGGACTAGCCGAAGAACCTTGTAAAAGAACGAAAAAAAACACAAAGAAAACAGTGGCCAGTGACTGCTTGAGGAAGGTACATGATTTGAACAACACAACATGATTTTTATTTTTCAAGTCTAGTGGGTTTGGAAAAGATATCAGTTTTCTTGATCTAAATTTGTATATAGATTCGTCAAATGATACAATACACAGTAAGATATACAGGAAACCTTGTTTCACAAATCAATACCTTCACAAAGAAAGTCTTCACCCCCCACACATGAAGAAAAATGTAATAAAAGGTCAAATGATTAGGTTGAGCAGGTTAACATCAGATGACAATATTTATTACAAAGAATTATCTTTGTTAAGAAAAATGTTTATTGAGAGGGGTTATAAAGGAAATTGGTTAAAAAGTTTAGAAAAGGAAGTAAATAAACTTAGAAAAGGTGTAGCTAAACCAATTTTGTCTATTGATAGTACCGAATTTATTGTGCAAGCTAGTTTACACACTACAGATAAAGAAGAAGTGGAAGATTTTCATATTGCATTTCCACTTCCTATATCTAATGAATTATGGTTCATTAGAGAAATCATAGGAAAAAACTGGAGGATTATTCTTGGTAATATGGACCTAATGTCTTGCTTAGGAATTAGACCTAAATTCACGTATAAGAATGTGACCAATGTGAAACACATGTTGGAATATAACAAGCATGTGTCAAATACTACAGTAAGGGAAATTAGTAACAAGAAAGTGACTTTTTCCTGTAAGGACTGTAGGCAGTGTCGTTACATAAGTAACACTTCTTTTGTGACTCTTAAACATTTAAACAGAACATTTTGGTCACATAAATATTTTAACTGTCACAGTGATCACGTGGTATACATAGCATCTTGTATGACATGTGACAGTTATTATATTGGTAAAACAATAAGGGTTTTAAAACGCAGAATCTACAAACACACTTTGGCAATCAAGAACAAAGACAAAAATAATTCCCTAGCAAGACATGCTCAGTTATGTACTAATTTCAAAAAGTTTGAATTTTTCATTCTGGACTATGTACAAAAAGGTCCATTATCAGGTGATGTTAACAATAAGCTGGAACAAAAAGAAGCATTATGGCAGTTACTTTTAGGGGCAGATCAACCTCCAGGGTTAAACGAAATGATAAACATCAAATGTTTTCTGGTATATAGATAGACAAAATTATTTTCTCTTTATCATTACCCGTAAGTGTTTTTGGGAATGAGTTTAGTTAGGACCTTATAGTTTGAAGGTATTTCATCATTTGTATTTGATTTGTTATGATGAATATAATTTTTTAAACACATGTTATTAGATTTCACCATTGTTATGTCATTTTTCACTTACTATACTACACATTCACATCGGAACAGTCTCTCACACAGGGGAAATATAATGGATCAGTTGATTCACATCATGAATTATATTAATTTAGAGAAATACATTAATAGATATTTGTGCATATACACATACATTTATTTTTGTAGTACATAATTATAATACATTTAGCGTGGTCCTGATTATGTTCCACAATAAATTTTAGAGGAGAATGTTTAGAATAAAACATCATTCATAGCGTATTTAGTATACGCATCATGTTATTTAAAAAGCGCATTTGATCCATCACGCAATATACAACAATCCCTTATATGTTCTAAAAAAAGTTAAAAAGCCTTTTTTATGTAAAATCCAAGCGGTTATACATCAAAGCGCTAGGTTTGATTAGTTACAGAGATCAAGGTTTTTAGGATATATCGCTTTTTGTCAGTATGAGTAACTGACACTAATATGCATTTCCTAAGGAATAGAGATCAATGCTTGTAATATAAGGTTTTAAATGCTTGTTTTACAGTTATAGTTTTACTAAAATTGAAGGGCATTTGTATATGATTATTTTTTCATGTGATTTATTGTTATTTATTCCAAGTAAGGATTTATTTGGACAAATTAACTGTTTACATCACTTCCTGTTAATGTATTTAAAACGGGAACATGGGAGAGTTCCCGTTTTTCTGATGAAGTTCACGTTTTATATTAAAGGTGAAAGAAAGCGCTAAACATATTGTGCTTTGTGGATTCCTCAAGCAGTCACTGGCCACTGTTTTCTCTGTGTTTTTTTTATATATATATATATATATATATATATATATATATATACACACACACACACATATATGTGTATACCTATACGTGTCAGTATTATGTATATGTGTATATATATATATATATATATATATATATATATATATATATACATACACATACATATGTGCATATATGTGTAGATATCATTATGTGTTGTTTATATACCTATATATATGTATAACCGTCCGAGGTTCTGTAGACATACACAGCTGTGAATATGTATCACACATATATGTATCTGTATATGGGGTGCATACAAACATCTGGTCCATACTCTTGTAACTCTCTTTACTTCACAGCTGAACTGTTCTGCTTTGCTGCAACACAAACAAGTGTCACATGTGAACACAGACTAACATTAGGGGGATATATATGGTGACAGATTTTAGATAAGCATATTATACTGCTATGGCAGTTGGGCATGCTATGCTACACTTTAACATGACTGTCCTGAAGGTGGTGTGGTCTCACACCCATGTTTCTATCATGGCAGTATTAATACCACCACCAGCTGTTGGCCACAGTAATGTACAGAACACAGATATCATGGGTCACATCTTTGCCATTTACTGCTGGTCTGCACAGTTGCCAGGTATGTCCCACTGCCCAAAGGGACTGACACTATTGTCCAGATCAGTTGCTGAGCAGAACATCATTACAGGAACAAGTACTGATGGTATATATAAATCTTTTCACATTATACATAAGTCCATAGGTTCATAGGTTCATAGGTAGGTACTAGGCTATCGGACCAAGGGCCTGCGTAAGCCTAGCCAACAAGGTTCCATGGCTTACACCACCCAAGAAAGTTATTTTCCTGTGCCACTGTTGAGCAGAGACACAGAAGTGATCCCCAGGGTGTATTTCCTATTTTTTATCCACTCATCAAGATTTTTCTTGAAGAGTGCTAATAAAGAACTTTGCTTGACATAGATGGGTAGCTTGTTCCAGAGTATAGGATGTCTCTGGGACAGAAATCTATCCCTCCAGCATGTCCTGTTTATTTTGGTGACAAAGTTTAGGTCCCTAAAGCGTGTAGCTTGGACGGATTGGAATTTTTTTAGGTGTAGCATGTCCAACAGCTCTGGGTTTGACATAACTTTATATGTTAGGCAGAGATCACCTTGGAGTAGGCGATATGCTATGGAGTAAAGCTGGAGTTTTTTGAGGCGGTCAGTGTAGGGCATTTGTTTGAGGCCAGTAATCCTCTTTGTGAGGTACTTCTGTGGCCTTTCCAGCTGCTGCAGATGTCTTGTGAGGTACATTCCAAAAGCGACATTGTACTCTATAATGGGTCTAATGAGTATCGAGTTGAGTGGAACAATGACCTCTTTTTTCCTGGATGAGAACCCTTTTATGATGAGGTGTGCCACGTAGAAGGAATTCCTGACTACTGTGGTGATGTGACTATCAAAGGAGAGACTACTCTCCACCTGGGTCCCAAGGTCTCTTATCACGCATTCAGTGTTAAGTAGATTGCTGCCTATGTAGTAGTTTATGGGTACAGAGTTTTTACCAAAGGGGATGACACTGTACTTTTTGGCATTCAGCTTGAGGCCATGGCTCTGACACCAGGCATCTGTCTCAGTGAGGCCCTTCTGTAGAATGTCCACATCATTTGGGGACTTGACTATGGCTCCTAGTTTGCAGTCATCTGCGAACTTCGTTAGCCATAGGCCTTCTGTGTTAGCCTGTACTTCAGAGAACTAGATACGAAACAGGAGAGGTCCCAGGATGGAAGCCTGTGGTACTCCACTTGTCACTGCTTTGAGGTCAGATTTGGAGTCTGCAACTTTTACAGTGTGGGTTCTGTCAGTGAGCCAGTTGGTAACCCATCTTGTGACATAGGGATTTATACCTAGTTTAGTGATTTTAGCTATAATTCCAGAATGGGGGATGGTGTCGAAAGCCTTGGCGAGGTCAAGATAGGCTGTGTGACCCACCTTACCCTCATCCATGGCTTTGGTGACTGCCTCAAAGAAGTCATTCAGGTTCAGGAGGCATGATCTGCCTTTCACAAACCCGAACTGGGTGGGATCCAGAGTTTGGAGGTTACCAATGTCTTTGTTTATGAGTTTCATGATGATATGTTCCATGGCCTTGCAGACCAGGCTCATCAGGCTAATAGGTCAATAGTTCCCAGGATCAGTGGTGGCTCCCCCTTTGTGGAGTGGAATAACTGTTGCTGTGCACCATTCAGTGAGCAAAAAGCCTGATGCGAGGCTATTATTGAACATGAGGCTTAAGTGGGGAGCCAGTTCTTTCTGAAGTTCATGTAAAATGCAGCCTGGGATGTTGTCAGGTCCCATGGATGCTGTGTTTTTGGCTTTAGAGAGTGCAGCTTTTACCTGCATAGCTGTGATTACAGGGACTCTGCATTCTTCATGTATAGATATGGGCCCTTTAGGGGGTGAGAGGGGGGTAAAGTAAGCACTGAACCTATCTGCCAGGATGTTGGCAATATCAGTTGGTTCTGTAATTTTCATGCCGTTGTGCTGTAACTCAGAGCAGATCTGGGTGTTGCCATCTAGATTCTTGACATAGCTATAGAATGCTTTGTGGTTGTCCTTGGATTTAGTGGCAATTTTGTTTTCGTAGCTAGCTTTGAAGGATCTTATAAGGGATCTCAGCTTCTTACTGAGGCTGACCAGGGAGCTCCTCCACTCATGGGATTTTACTCTCTTTTGCAACAGATTCTTTCTTCTGTTGTACAGTTTGTTTATGGCAGGGGACCACCAGATTGGCTTCCTTTTTTTGGAGGATAGCATCTTGGTTCTGTTTGGGATAGCACGATCCATGCACTCTTATAAGTGCTTATAGAGTACATTTGTGTAGGATTCAACAGTTGTAACTGTGTTGTCCATCTGCATGGGTGTCATAAAGTTCACCACTTCTGTCTTAAGAAGCATGAAGAAGGCTTTGGAGAAATGTTTTACTGTGGTTTCCTTAATGGGGGGTGGGGGCGGGATGTGGATATCAAGGGTGATAAGCTTATGGTCAGATCGGACCAACGAGGAGTTGACTTCAGGTGTCAAACACTGGTCACTCATGTTGGTAATGACTAGGTCTAGGATTTTGTTGCCCCTGGTGGGGATGTGGATAAGTTGATCTAGGGCATTGGAGTTTATGAATTCCTGAAAGCGTTTAACTAAGGAGTTGGTGTACGAGTAGTTTTCTCAGTTAATGGTGGGGTAGTTGAAGTCACCCATTATTAGGGTGTTTGGTTGAACCCTAATATTTTCCAGTACATCAAGAAAAGAGGAGTGGAAATCCTGGGGCATGGTGGGGAATCTGTTACAAGCTACAATTTGGATTGCAGTTTTGCCCTGAGTTAGTTGCACTTGGATAACCTCGGATGCATTATGCTGAGCAACTAGCCAGGTGGTGTGGCTATCCTTAATGAATATGGACACACCTCTGCCTTCGGTGTTCCGATCCAGGTTACATGGCCAAAAAGTGTGGCATGAGTTATAGCCTGGTAGTGCAGGGGTGCTCTCTGGAGCCTTGAATCAGGTCTCAGTCACTGCACAGATATCAATGTTCTCCATTTTAAGGAGTGCCTCGAGTGAGTGCATTTTGAGATTTAGACTTCTAGCATTGAGTAGCATTACCCTCAGTTTTTGCTTGCCTGTTCCTGTTATGGTGGTGAATTTGTTATTTGAACCCTGCCTAAAAAAGGCACTATAGTGGCAGCAAGAGCCTTAGCCAGTATCTGGAATCCCAGGGGCGACAGGTGCAGGCCATCTGTGTCAAAGCATTGTGGTCTGTCGACCATGTCATCCCAAGCAGACAGATACTGGATCCCCTTAGAATGACACCAGAAGCTTAGCCAATTGTTGAAGTCAATTAATTTGTCCTTGTACTGCAGTATCATTCTGAGTGATGGCAGAATGCTACCCAGGGCTAGGGTCATACCTACCTGGGCTACGAGATTGGAGAGCTCTTCCATGTCTCTTTTCATGTAGTCCAGGGAGGTACATCTCAGGTCATTCACACCAACATGGACAATGACAGAGTCATATTTGTACTTGTTGTGGAGTGACCTTGAGTGCATGGGTTATGTGGCAGATCCTGGCACCCGGCAGGCAGCTAACAGTAACCTTCTCCTTGTTTAGGCTGGTGAGTGTGACATCAGTGTGCCTGACTATAGAATCACCTATGACTAGTGTGTTGGGTACGTTGTTTTGCCTTATTGGCTGTGGTTGAGTGGCACACTGAGTCTGTGGGCTATGTGTCATTTGGGTTGTGTTGGGGGAAGGAGGTTGCTTGCGTTTCTGCTTTGGAGGTCTCTGTTGCTTAGACAGATTATTATTGAGAGCCTCCACGAATGTTTTTGTGTTACTATCTGTGTATTTTCATGGTGTAGATTTAGTGAGACATATGTGATGAGTGTGGTGTGGTGCAAATATTTACCTTCTCCTCATGACTGTCAAGTTCATCCTATTATTCTATGCCATATACTACATGCAAGCAAATACATATCTGTTTCACATACCTTTTATGTTTTTCCACTGTAACACAACCCTGAGCTTTGTTACTTTTATTAAAGTTGTTATTTTTCTCTCTCTCTCTCTCTCTCTCTATCAGTCTCTCCAGTAGAGTGATTGAGTTGGTTTGAATAGATTGCAGCATGCTTTTGTTGGTATTGCACATGATCAGGTGATGGCCTCTGCATCAGTTAGTGTCCACCAGTTGTTAATTGCATGCAGCCTGCTGTGTAGTACTTCAGATAACCGCTGTCATGGCAACCTTGTACTTTAAATTGCTGACTTCTGTGGGAGTTGTCCCTTCACCTTTCCAGTATGGATGACTTCCTTCCTGTGTGTGGACGTCAGTGTTACAGAGAGTAGGTAACAATACCTCTTGCAGCAGAACCTGCAGACACAGGCCAAATCCACATTTGGGTAAGGTCCCAGACCTACAGACAGCATGAGTAGTGTTGTTGCGTGCATTGCATCTTGCTGGTCTTACAGGGTTTCTGTGTACATGGTACTTTTGCATGGAATGTTGTCTGTCTGCATAGCTCTCAACTGTGGGCCTATCCATATGATACCAGGGGGATTGGCTATTAGGTTTTGTCTGTGCACCACACATGTATTATCCCAGATATATCAGTGGCATTCTGTCTGTTGAGTGCTATCAGTACATGGCTACATAACTGTACTCACCAACTCTTTCATACACCATCATACTCAAACACAATATTGTAAATTTACACATATCTGTGGGTGAATTATACATACTCTCATTAATTCAAGTAGAAATTACTGCTAAAATATAGTATATATATATATATATATATATATATATATATATATATATATATATATATATATATATAGATATATAGATATATATATGTATATTACTTCTAATATGTTATGTTTTTGTACCTGGGCTCTGTATTTGTTAAATGACTCTGTATGTGTTTGCTTGCCTTTGTATATTTACAAACTCTGGAGCTTTTCTCCTAGGGCCTCCGCTGAAAACTGACATTTATCCAGTCAGATTCTCCCGGTCAACAAATGTAAAATAAATAAATAAATAAAAATAAAAAATATTTCAGTGTCGTATTCCTGTATAAGGGTATGCTGCAAAAATCCTGTAACACCAACAATTTCCAGGGTGTATAACAGCAATAATGCAAATATGGCCCTATGTTCCTGCCTCTGTCCTCCACATATATGTCAGTCTTTGTCCTGCTGTGATACAGAAAGGGGTTGTTCAGTAATGGCCTATCATTATTTAACACTAGCATTACTGCTATCATACCAGTCATGTCATGGACTCCCACACCAACTGTTGGGCCAAGTCCATATATATGGGGGCAACAGCTGGAGAACACATATGTGCCCTTGTACATTCCAGAGGTAAGTGTGTGGTACATGGTATTCCTTGCTCTTGTACAGCCTTTTATGGGGTGGTCAATGCCATTAACCTAGGCTGTGACACCTTTTCAGGGATATAACTGTTAAGACGAGGATCATTCAGTGTGATAGTGAGATGTTAGGTTAAGCAATGTTATTTGATAAGATACTGTGACATTAACACAAGTGCTACTTTTCCCCCTAGGACTTGACTACAGGGTGTAATTAGAGGCTGCTGAACTACATCAGTAATTGTTGATTGTTACGTATCTTGAAGGCAAATCCTGTGTCTACTGTTGTACTAATTAAAGGCCTTGGCCTGGACAGCATAGTATGGTATATATCAACATTGCTTGCATCTACTGTTTTGTGTGGGCCTTGCATTCATCACTGATTACATATTTCAAACCATATGTGGTGTAAGTACTGGCATACATTATTGTATAGTTCACAAATAAAGGTTTTCTGTGTATGCATACCAGTGTGTCATGTCGTGTCCTATGAATTGTGGGTGGGTATAGGTTTAATGTCAGTATTCTCATTTGTGGGAATGGTTGCCACACAACACATTTCACAGGTGGCAGTTAAAGGGCTTGTGGCTGAGGGATATACTTTGCACCCAATACTTCCACACTACTTCTACATATGTATGGCTGCTAATACCTTTTGTCTGTGTATATGTATATGTACCTATATATATATATCTCATATAGCTATATATATATATATATATATATATATATATATATATATATATATATATATATATATATATATATATATATATATATATATATATATATATATATATATATATATATATATATATATACATATATATATATATATATATATATATATATATATATATATATATATATATATATATATATATATATATATATATATATATATATACATACATACACACACATCTGTATATCTATCTATATAATTATATATATATATATATATATATATATATATATATATACAATTGATGTTATATGATTATTTGTGAGTCATACACACACAGACACACACACACACACACACACACACACACACACACACACACACATATATATATATATATATATATATATATATATATATATATATATATACATATAGCTGTCTATCTGTCTACATTTACAGATATAAATCTGTCCATATGTGCATGCATGTTTGGCTCATATTTTGGCCTGCATCTCATTCTCTTGGCAATTGACATGGATGATCGCAACATTGAAGTCAGTAACTATTGCCGACACTTTTGTGTTTCAGACTTCATCTCCTTCTACATATGTGTTCTAATGCATATAACTGTGTAACATGCAACATTTTAGGTGTATTAGAGCATTAGTTTTCATATATCCCTATTTGTACCCACAGTGTGGCATACTTTGTCCAGACTTCTTGCATTAACAGGTTGTGTGGTATGATATTAATACATTTCCTGTACTGTTGACTGATTGTGCTGGATGATATGTTTGTGAAAACATCAGGTTATGTATATCTTCCATGATTTAGTGGTAAAGCACTTTGTGTATGGAGTGCAGGGTCCTGGGTTCGAGCCTTACAGAGGCAGTCTATTTTGTTGCTGGGCAGAACAAGAGCCGTTGGATACAGAGTGATTAAGGCACTTTTAAGCAGTTGTAAGCAGATTTTCACAGGTTTGCATGATGGTAAGCACTGCTAACCTCCACTTATGTTTTCTCATACTCAGATTTGGAGTTGCTCAACCTGTGTAGGCATAGCTTACCCAGCGCAAACCCATGCAAACCCGCTTACTGCTGCTTAAAAGTGCTTACTGCCACTTACTCCCGTGCTAATTTCTTTAAAAGAAAAGAAAAAGGGGTTGATAGGAAAGTGGTGAAAAAAGGGGCACAAAGAGGGAAAGACAGTAGGGAAAATAGCTAGGCATGTGCAGGAAAAGTATAGGAAAGGTCCATAGCTGCCCATTTCTTCTACAGCAACAGCTGTGCATATACACTGAATTTGGAGGTATATTTGGACCCTCAACCCCCTGGGAGAGGGGTGAGAACAACATATATTCATTGTTATGCCAAATAGACCAGATTACATGTGTCCAGTGGACACGTGTGCAAAATGGACAGCTATGTACGGGGCGAGACTTTTCATTGAGGGGAGAGTGGGATGTTGGGTAGGAGTAGTAGGTATATTTGGAGAGGTAGTATACTATAAGGCGACGAAAAGTGTATTCTTATTTTAGCGCTTCAAGTTTTTTAACAATAAATGGAATTTCATGTTAGAAGCCTCATGGAGCTCTTTATTACCTGCAGCGTTTTGATTTATTTTGGATTTATTTTAGAAGCGTGAGCATCTTTGGGTCTACTGGTTCGCTTTGCTAGGTTAACAGACAAGACAAACAAGATGCATACAGGGGTGGTATATGACACATGTGGGGGGTAAACACCTTAGACGGGGAGGGGTGTTTGGAAGTCGCAAGCCCATGAGCCCCCAACTGAAAACAGTGGGACTGAGGTCCCCACCCATGGGCAGTCACCACTGCACCTTCATGGCCCCAAAGATGGCTGTGCTGGGGGTTGTGTAGGAGGGGTAGGCTCACCCTCTAATTGTGCCACTCGGCCCTCAAGCTAGTGTAGCTGGTCTCAAAACTCCAGAAAGAGCACCCTATGCACCATGGCCCGGACATGTAGATAAGTGACAGATTCCTCTCCATGTCCACTCCGAGGGGGGGGAGCCCCATCCCCTGCAGCGGTTCCACCCAAAGGTGGCACAGGGCCCACGGAGGAGGAGGTCCCATTCTGCCTGTAGTAGGAAGCTACAACCAGTTATGGAATGTATTCCTGCCTGTGTGGTTTAAATACGGCCAATTACCGTGATTGGCCGGGTTTGAAAAGGCAAAGCTATGGACACACCTGCTTACCTAAGGTTGACAGTGCTTAAAGGGGTATACCGCTAAGCAGATTGGATTGGCTCCCCTACACATTGCTTACTCTTACTAAGTTGAGCTGTGCTGCAGTTAGCATTGCTTAATAGTTAATTTGCACTATATTTGCTTTTTGACAGTGATTTATTCTTCATTACAAGTTATATATGTGTTTGGAATCCGTGACTCATGTGTACATACACTGTATGGGAACCTGGGGACTTCTACACTTTATTACAATAACACCTCACATCTATGCTTACTGCAGTACTCCAGTTCACATATTTATGTTATGTAGCAGGTTATACTACTTCACACTGTACATAGATTCAATTCACATGTTTGGTTTGATTTTCCTGTGGTGAGGATTAGTTTGCTGATACCTCATTCATCTGTATTGCTATAATGGCTTAGTGGTTGATTGCTGCGGCTATAATATACAAGTTCCTGAGTTTGAGCCTTGCAGAGGCAGTTGATTTTGTTGCTGTGCAGAACATGGGCTGTTGGATACAGAGTGATTAAGGCATTTTAAAGCAGTTGTAAGTGGGTTTGCATGATGGTAAGCACTGCTAACCTCCGTTTACAGTTTCTTACACTCAGTTAGCTTCTACTTTACTGAATCTGTGTAGGCAATGTTTACCCCACGTAAACGTACATACATACGCTTACTAGTGCTTATATATGCTTACTACTGCTTACTTGTGCTTAACCCTGCTTACTAGTGCCTTATTCATTATGACACTGAAACTTCACATGTGCATTTAATGCAGTACTCCAGTTCACATTTAAATGTTATTTAGTAGATTATACAGCAAAAATGTGCTACAGTGGGACTTGAATCAGGAATGCCTGCTCATTAGGTGGATGCTCTGACCACTACACTATTGCTATGCTGCCTCATTTGCATATATCTTCCTTGTTATCCTGTTCAGCCTTTTAAACTGCTTTAACTGTAGCTAAGCGATGGGCAAACCCATGCACCTATGGTTAGCTGTACTCGGGGTTTTAAAAAAAATATATAAAAGGGTTTCTTCATTTTATTTATATATACTGTTCCTGTTGTACACATGGCGGACTGTTGGTGGGGATATTCAGACACCTATGAGTGGTCTCGCTCATTTATTTACAGTTTCTGCTGTTCTACTTTGCAGGGGTGTGTTTATTCTGAGAGCTCTGCTCTCAGACATGCCCCCTGCACTCATCCACGCTCCATGTAGGATTAGGAGGTCATGCAGCACGCCTTCATTAATATGCATGGCAGACTACCATCCTCCTCCTACACTGCTGCTTCCCTGCAGGACTATATTAGTCCTGCATGGAAGATTAGTAAATCAGGGGAATAGACTCACAATAATGTATAAACACACACTGCCAAAACTACGTCTATCTTACCTAACACCATCCTTAAGCCTAAAGTACACATACTCACACAGAAATGCATGACATGTATTCCTTTACCTAACCTTTACCCTAACCCTAACACTCAAACATTTGCAAAAACACTCTCACCCTCTTCTAAACCCCACTTATCTGTCTTGATGAAGCATATCTTCAAGATGTCTAAAGTTCAACTATCTGGATGTTTGACAGTCTCTACCAATCTTTGCTTTTGTTGAACAAATTTACATTCAACAAAATTCAGGGAAAACATAGATAGACAGATTGATAGATAGATGGATGGATAGATTTTGTAATTTAGTTGACAGTGTTTAAAGTCAACATTTGTATTGTCTATGCACACTTTTGTCAACAACAGAGATGGTCAGCACATTGTGCAAGATCACACATTCATCAGGGTTGGGGAATATTCCCATTTCCCCAGTATTTTGCTCCCTTACAAAAAACACTATTATTCTTGCCTACTCTGAGGATACGTCCCAGAGCATGCATAATGATGTGTCAGTATTTTTTTTTTTTTTTTGTGATGAAGTTAACAACACTGACCTCTGGGTGTTTGGATTATAGAAAGTTCACCAATACATACACACACACACACACACATACATACATATATATATATATATATATATATATATATATATATATATATATGTATATATGTATGGGTCCCCTACAGAATTTTGAAGCTTAAAACTTCAAAATTCATATGATCAAAGATCATATGATCAAAGTTTTAAAACTTTGAAATCTTGAACAGAGATCGGCATACAGCATGGAATGGGAGATTTCCCTTTTCCTCGCTATAGTGTGATCTCGGGGTTGACATATTTAAGTAGGGGTGGTTTAGGGGGTGCAGGGGGGCTTGCCCCCCTGCAAAACCATGTTTTGTGATGTGTTGACTCCTTTTGGGGGGGGGGTCTTAATTTCGAGATTCCAAGATCTCAAGGTTCTGAATTCGATATTCTGAACCTCTGGATTTTGGTATTTAGAAATTAAGAAGTGAATCCCTATATATATATATATATATATATATATATATATATATATATATATATATATATATGTATATAAATACATCTGCACACTGATGAATTCAGGAATTGTAAAGTGTACAGGTTTCAGGGCCTTGCCAAACCACACTATGTATGTGCAGGATTCCAAACCTATTTTCTTTACATTCTGATATCTGTTTTGTCAACAAAATTTGGTCGACTTCACACAGCACTGTTTGAAGTGCTACATGCCTCACTAAGGGCTGCTGTGAGGAGTTGAAGTGTAGCAATCTCAGAGGTTATTACACTAAATAACAGAAGCTATGGTGGCTGGAAAGGCTCTGTCTCCCCTATCGAAATTATATTTCTTAGGCAGTGTGGCTTTCCACAAGGCTGCTTTTGCTTTTAAGGATTTTCTCTATCATTTATTTTAGCAGTATGGGTATAGCAAAGTCACATTCAGAGACACAACTTTTCCCATTCTTTTGTGCAATCCAGATTTCACCACACACTATTACAAGCAGATAGAAAATGCTGGAACAGACCAGTATGACAAGGTATTACAGTTTAACATTACTGGCAACTTCACAACAAAGTGGAGCAATACTTACCTAGTCTTGTGATCAGTCTTTTCAATTTGCAAAATGGAATTCTACAGCATTTTGTTCTCTTTTTCACTTTATTTTCTTGAGCAACTGATAAAATGGCCATAGTATTATTGCTTAATTCAGGAAGAAAACGTAGTAGCAATTTGTGTTTTCAGCAAAGAACAAGACTTGTGCAAAAATGTCTAGTCACTGAATAAGTGTAATTTCATCAGTTATCGCTTCTGTTTTTATATTTCATCCTTAACACACCTTTTTTTGGCATAGTTCACTTATCTGAACAAGTTTCAGAAAATATGCCTGCAGGTTTGAGGATGATATGTTTCAATAAATATGACTAATCTTGCTTTGAGGTTAATTTGTCAATGTACAAGTATCTGATGTGGTTGTTACCTAAGGAAGCCTTTTCAAAGCCAAGAATGCTTCTATCATTTCCAAAAACAGTAGTTGTGTTACAAAATGAAATACTATTTTGTACTCACCTGCAATTATTTGTTTCTTATTTATGGGCTTTGTTCCTTTATTTTTGTCTTTTGCATAATATGATTTTTGACTTCACCCCCTTTCATGTATACAGTTGAGCTCTACTTGTATTTATTTGTGTTATATCCCATTGTTATATCTGTAACATTTTTAGGGTATACAAACGAACCAGAAATTATGGTGTCATAGATTCCAAAGATATTTTTTTTTGTACTTGTTTTGTGGTTGTAATTATTTTTTCCAGTAGTTTTCAAGGCCATTTCCATTGCATTTGAGTGATGAATAGACATATTTGAATCTAACCATTTTATATGTTCATGTCTCAATCTACACATAGATCTGTGTCTCTATATTTAATTTTCAGCAAAATCATAATGCTCATATAACTTATTTCAGCCATATATACAGTGACATTTGCAGTCATGAAATTTTATGAAATTTTGTGGCAGATAGGGAATGCAAGATAACATTTGAATCTAACCATTTTCTCATCTCTCATTCTCTCCACAGACCTGACTGTATGTTTTTTTTAATTTTCAGCAAGATTACAGTGACCATACTGTTTATTTATTTTAGCCACATAAACACTGACACTGCCTGTATGCATTTTATTTTCTAATTTTCAGCAAGGTCACAATGACCTTATTCATTACAACTACATATTGATTGATACTTTCATATCCTCATAGACTTCTTTCATACAACTGGTCTTCATCTATTAGTAGTTTAAGAGAAAATGAATTCTTAAATGCCTTTGTTCTTTCTGCAAGCATTTCAGTTATTTTTGTTGGAGCTGTTAAAATGAGAAATGAACAATAAGCTTTTCCTTCAGTAATACATGAGAAAGCAATCACACTTTAATCAGTCTCTACAGTTAATCAAACATTTTATTTGATTGTATTTATTTATTTTAATTGACTTCCCAAGAATAAAGGCTCCAAGCACTGTAACCATAAAGGAATTTGTTTTATACAGTGTAATTCTATCGACCTTTGCATATTTGCACATTATAATAGGCCACACTGACATCAAAGGAAACAATCTGAACAACTAATAGCAAACAGCCTAACAAAACAAAACCAACAACATCTAAGAACATAATTAGGCAAGGTATACCATAAGAGAGAATTTAATAAAATACAAACTGACAGTGGGGGGGGGGGGTGAAAGCAGGCAACACAAACAATTTTATAATGCAGTGAGCATCACCATACTTTAATGTTAATGCAATGGGCACCTCTGTAATGCAAATAAAATATGTGTTCATTCAATAATACAAATAATACCACCATTGTGCAAGTGAATAATTAGGCAAGGTATACCATAAGAGAGAATTTAATAAAATACAAACTGACAGTAGGGGGGGTGAAAGCAGGCAACACAAACAATTTTATAATGCAGTGAGCATCACCATACTCTAAGTTAAATGTATTTAATGTTAATGCAATGGGCACCTCTGTAATGCAAATAAAATATGTGTTCATTCAATAATACAAATAATACCACCATTGTGCAAGTGAAATGTAGGTTAATTTTATAACACAATGAACACGACCATTGTGCAAGTGAAATGTAGGTTCATTTTATAATACAACGGATACCACCATTGTACAAGTGAAATGTAGGTTAATTTTATCACACAATGACCACCACTGTGCAAGTGAAATGTAGGTTCATTTTATAACATAATAAACACCACCATAGTGCAAGTGAAATGCAGGCTCATTTTATAACACAGTGAACATCACCACAGTGCAAGTGAAATGTGGGTTCATTTTATAACACAATGAACACCACCATACTGTAAGTGAAATGTAGGTTCACTTTATAACACAATGTACATCATCATACTTCAAGAGAAATATACATATATATATATATATATCACAGTGGAAAGCACAGTACTCTAAACATAGTGTGTCTCATTTATAACAAAATAAACACTACCATACTGCAAGTGGACCTGAGGAAAAAAGAAATCTGATATGGTGCAATACCTGCGCAGGAAAGAATGTTGTAGTAACCAGGACAATTACTGCGGCTTTGAAGACAGGCAAAGACATCCAGACATGAAGATTTTTACAAAGAAAAGAATAACAACTTAAATCTGGAATGCACTGAGGAGCAACAACTTTATTGATGTTGAGCGGCAACAAATAGAAAATTAAGTGATAGGCAAACTTTGAAGTAAAGTGCTTAGTAAGGAGACTTTAATAAAGACAGTATCTCATAAGTTCATAGCTTCATATGATGTTAATAGGCTACTGACTTTTACAAGCCTAGCTGTTAAATCCCAATATAATACTAGATCAGATATATCATATATGCCCAAGGTTTATCTAGAAAAAGCTACCCATGTCCAGGAGAGAAACTGGGGCAATCCCCAGCAGAAATTTACAGTTTCCCATCCAGTTGTGCATGTTGTACTTAAACAGGGTCATGGAAGTGCTCTGCTTGATATGGATTGGAAGCCTATTCCAGAGGAGTGGTAACCTCTGAGAGATGAAGCTGCCTATCCAGGAGGTCCTGTTTATGTCACAGGCTAGACTGATGTCCCTGGAATGGGTAACTCTTCTCCCATTTGACTTATGGATGTGCAGCATTTCCATTAGATTTGGGTCAGAGATAGCCCTGTAAACCAGACATGTCACCTCTAAGTAGTCTATACACTACTGAGTACAGTGACAGTGACTTCAGTCTGTCTGTGCAAGACATGCTGGAAACCCTGAATTTTCTTAGTTAGAAATCTCTAAGGTTTCTCATGTTGTTGCAGGTGTCTGGTAGAGTACATACCAAAGGGAGCATTATATTCAATAATAGGCCTAATGAGGGACAAGTACAGGGGAGTTATAACCTCTTTTGCTCTTGAGGTGATGCCTTTGCTAATCAGGTGAGTGACGTAGAATACCTTCCCCACCACAGTAAACACATGGTGGTCAAAGTTGAGGTCACAGTCAACTTGTGTACCCAGGTCTCTCAATACTGATTTGGTACTTAAGGTATTATTGTGTATTTTATAATCAGCAGGGACATTGTTTTTACTGAAGGGCATGATGACGCATTTTTTAACATTTAGCTTAAGACCATGGCTTTGACACCAATCATTGGTCTGTGTAAGCCCATTTTGAAGTACGCTGACACTGACAGGGGATTCAGTGATAGCACCTAATTTGTAGTCATCTGCAAACTTGGTTAGCCACAGCTCCTCTGTTTTGGTGTGGACTTCTGAGAAGTATATGCCAAACAAGAGGGGCCCCAGCTCTGACCCTTGTGGGACCCCACTACTGCCACGTCTGCTGCTAGAGGTAAAGTCTCCTACTTTGACTGAATGTTGTCAATCTGTGAGCCAGTTTGCAACCCACCTGATAACATAGGGGTTGATGTTAAACCGGGTTAGTTTGTCAATGATGCCCAAATGTGGGATAGTGTTGAAGGCCTTGGCCAAGTCAAGATAGTCTGTGTGCAAGGTTTTCCCTCTTCTATGACTCTAGTCATGTTCTTAAAGAAGTCCAGCAGGTTTAGCAAGCATGGCCTTCCCTTGACAAAACTGAACAGGGACAGATCTAGGGTTTGGAGGTCACCTATATCCTTATTTATGAGGTCCATTATAATTTGTTCCATTGCCTTACAGATGACACTGGCTAAACTTATGGGTCTATAGTTACTTGGGTCTGTTGCCAGGCCACCCTTGTTGAGAGAGATAACAGTCACTGTTTTGCATTCACTGGGTACAAAGCCAATACTCAGGTTGTGGTTGAATAGAGTGCCTAATGGAGTAGCTAGCTCTTGTTTTAAAACATTAAGAACAAGGCCAA
The DNA here is from genome assembly GCF_019279795.1 of Protopterus annectens. Classification (NCBI taxonomy): domain Eukaryota; kingdom Metazoa; phylum Chordata; order Ceratodontiformes; family Protopteridae; genus Protopterus; species Protopterus annectens. The sequence goes on along the minus strand of NC_056734.1, from coordinate 409,481,442 downwards.
GAATGCCATGTGGTCCCATGGAGGCTGTGTTCCTAGCCTTGGAGATAGCACTGATGACTTACTGTTTGGGCATGCAGAGTGGAGGAGATGATGAAGATGTGGTTTGAGGTATGCTTGGAGGGGGTGAGGAGGTGAAATTTTCACAAAATTCTGCTAGTAGGTTTGCAATTTCCCCAGGGTCCATGTGTGTGATGCCGTTCATGATTAGTTCAGCACACATCCACCTTTTAGGTTGTGGATGTGCTGAAGAAAGCCTTATGGTTATCCTTGGCTATGGTTGCTAAATGTTTCTCCTAGTTGCTCTTTGAATATTTTATTAGTTATCTTATTTACTTGTTTACGGTGAGGACAGGATCTCAGTTCTGGGATCTCACATTTGTATTTTTAGACAGAAGTTTCTTTTGCTTATTGTATAATTTATTAATGCTAGACATCCACCAGGATGGTTTGTTTTCTTGAGGATCTTTCTTTAATCCTATCTGGCACAGCTGTGTCTATACATTTGTGTATATGTCATGATGAAACAATGGGTCCTTCGAGGTGGTACATGAGGCAGGCCAGGACACTTTTTGAAAGGAAGGATATAGCAAAGAGTAAAATGTAGGAGCTATCTGCAGAAGATGGTTGAAATTCTAGCTAGGACTGTAGAGCATGGGAAAGTACATGAACCAGGGAGCCAAGAGGATGTGCTCAGCCAAGTAGTGAATGATCTAATTTAAAACATTATTACTTTAAAAGAAATTTGCATGCATATTAAAACAGATAAAGAGAATACAGAAACTGAACAAGACGCAGAGCATTAGAAGGTTGATAAAACCCATGAACACAGTAACTGGGATCATTAAGAGTGATTCATGTGATTTAACAGAATTACATAGACTATACTACTGTGCAGCTAAACTTATAACTGATAAATTGCAACCAGAAGAAATAGAGACTAAGAAAGGAAAGGAAGAGAACAAGTAGAAGGCCACTGTGTAAGCATCAGAGAGGGGGATGGAGAAGTATAAAGCAACTAAGACAAGAAGTGCCATTATAAAAAGGAAAAAGTATAGAAAAGAGAACGGATAATCAAACATTCTTACAAAAAATGAGCTAGAAACAATACATAACATCATCACAGATCTGGATTTATCTTATACCAGCTCCAATAATAAATTAAAACTATTATCACAACTAGAAGAAGTTAGTGTATAGAATAATATAAAGGAAAAGTACAAAACCAGAAGTCCACTGATGATCTAATTAAGCACTATAGAAAACTGGGAAAGAAATTAATAATAATGCCACCTAAAAATAAAAAGGAATAAACTGCTACATTTTTGGAGAAGTATTTATGAAGATCATGTTGGATATAAAAAGATGATGAATGGATATAAGAGTTAAAGAAAGAAGTAACTAACAGAGGATATGAAATGCAATGAACTAACAGTCAGATAAATTGAGAAAAAAATAAAGCCAAGTCCTTAAATGGAAACCCCTCTGGTCCAGGTTTAGAATCAACTTCTGTGAACAGTGATTTAGCCTTAAGTAAAAAATATTTATATGCACATCCAGAATGGATACCAGTCTAGTCAACAACAGGAAAATTTATACTCCTGATTATGACTGAATCGGCCAGTTATCATAAGAAGTATTGACCAATAACCTAAATTCTGACAACATACAAAGCCATCACCCTACTAGTAGATGAAGACGGATTTCTTGAGGATTGTTTACCCATAGTTCAAGAGCCCGAGGACTGGAACTCCATCACAGACAGTTACAGCTGTTGAGTCATGCTGGTAGTGATGCCCTTCTCAGAGGTCATTTTATCCTCCTTTAAGTTGGTGCAATCCTGGAGTTGGTATATATAAGTTCAGGGGGTGGAGGTCATGCCCCCACATGTGCGAGTATAGGGGAGTAACACCCCTACAAAAACACTTGTGTTTTTTTTTCAACCATTGTTTTCTGGAAGTAGAATTTGGGGGTTCTGCTTGTCAGTTAGTTGTATTTTGATCACTTATAGTAGAAGCATATAAACTCTACACTGGAAATGATCAAAAGTTTATAGACAGATAAAAATGCAATTGAAAACACAACAGAAAGGTAATATAAGAAAATCATATGCAATTAAAGGTTATCTGTTATAAAACAAAGCCATAAAACAAAACTATAAAAAAGGGAAAGAAACTATGTATGGCAAGGATAGATAGCAAAAATGTAATTGAGAACATTCACTTCTCACAAATTATGGACTTAGTGTACATTGATCTAGTATATTGCTGTCACTATGAACACTTTATACTGAGTAATTTTAAAGGATGAATTATTATTTCAGGGATAAAAAAATCCAAATAGAAATATACCAGAGTTATTCTTTCTCAGAAAGGGAGGTCTACCTTCCACTTAACCTATTAAGCTATTTAGTAAACAGGCTATGCTATGGCTATAGCATGTCTTCCAGGAAACATCCTTGCCAAAAGACATCTCACCTAATTTTTGTAGAGTTTTAAAAATTGTATCACTCATCAGGCAAGCATTTAAAAGGATAATTACAAATGGTTAAAACCTGTTTTTTAGACAATATAAGAGCACCATTTAGTATTAATTAGTGTGTGAAAGCAATACATATAACAGGAAAATTAAAGCATCAACACAAAATAAAGCTGGGAGAGGAATGTGATATAAAAGACCTTGAACAAGAAGGAATATTTATAAATGTCTGAGAAGATATGAAAAGTCATCAATAAAGCATGAGCAAATAAGAACAAAGCTTAATAAGGATTATTTTAGAAAAATAAGACTAATATTGAAAACAGCCTTGCTATCCAGAAATAAAAGCTCAAGCTTTAAACTGGTTAAGTCTTCCTGTTCTTGCTTATAACTTTGGCATAATACACTGGCCCAAAAAAATGTTTTGGAGATGCTTGACAGGAAGACAGAAAAACACTTCAAGCTCATCAAATGATCTATAAAAAGTAATGAGTGGCATATAAGCTACTCTTATGTATATGTATATATATATATATATATATATATATATATATATATATATATATATGTATGTATATACATATATATCAGACACATACTATCTGTATTGTCAAGGAAACCATCTCTCTCAACTGTCTGATGTTGCAAAGTATCCATGATTTTGTCTTATGTTTTTGCCTTGCCCTTCAAAGGATTTATGATTTTCTGGTAAATCATAGAGGATTACAGAGAGTAAATAATGCCAGGTGTTAGAGTTTCATATTTCGTATTATTCAGAAAAGCATATTGATGCAAAATCTGCTGTTTAATAAATTTTAAGTGAGTTAGAGTAATATTTAAAAAAAATGTCCATGATTTTGGGCCTTTGTCACCCTAGTACTTTTGGCTTTGTCCAGAATTCTTAAGCAAAGAAGTTGAGAGGTATGAGGTTAACTAAACAAAATTTAAATTTTGGTCTATAAATAGACAGTTTTAAGACATTAGCACAAGCCAAGCCTCCATTCAAATCAATAAATGCAAATGTATTACAAAAGCTTTCTTGCTTCCTACCACAGTGCGTAGCATGATTGACTTATATCATACTAGGACAGTAATTTCCCCAGCGCTCTCACTCCCTGTACCCGAGGACATGCACATACATTTTATGACACATTACAATTAAGAATGAAACCGGTCTTAATTCATGGCTCACTTTATAGTAACATGCCCTTTACAGAATGGAAATGTTTTGCAGTCACATCTTCATTATTCTGCAGCAGCGCTGAAACTTATCTGGCTGTGGGTTTTAGCACAGTTTTCTTCTTAAAGACTTTAAAATATTATTGGAAAGATGTTAATTGTCATGAATATCTAAGCAGATGTATAATAGAACCTTAAATACAACTCAAATAAGCTGAGTTAGACTGCCGGCTCTGGCAAATGAAGAGGCAGGCGGCGATGATGGAAATGGGTGACCTACTAGCTTACCCATCCTGGAGAAAAGAAAATGGCTTCAGCTCATTACTTGCATGACATCTAGGGGAAACACTGGGGTGTTGCATCCATGGAGCATTGACCTGCTGAAATGATGGCATACACTGGCTGGAGAAGGCTGCATGTGAAGGGATGTTTGCAGCAGCAGGCAGCAAATATAATTTGTGAGAATCATTGAATGGAGAGAGGGTAGGTTGTTCCATCGGACATGAAAGCTGGATAGCTGCCACCCTACCACCCATGTACCCAACTTTTGCCATAGGAAGATATGAAAAGAAAAATCACAAACTCTGGGAAGGAAAAAATGGACCACAGGACTCTCATCTACTTCAGAAATTACTGACCCTTGATCTTGAGGAAATGAATGTAGGCCAGTCAATAAAGTTAAGCAATCCATCTAGTAGGTCTAGTGGAGGAAAAAAAAATAATGTAATATCTTGACAAGAAAATGAACTGTTACATTTGTACTTTATGGTCTGTGTATAATGTACATATGATAAAATAAGTATGATTAATATTATGGATGTGTATCTCTACCTATCTATATATTTATCTATATCTATATATATATATATATATATATATATATATATATATATATATATATATATATATGGATACTTATAGAGATAGATAGCTATAGTATATATAGATGGATACTTATAGAGATAGATAGCTATAGTTTTGCATATAATATACTCCCACATACATATATCTAATATGCCTGTATTTCCCAGACAAACACAAAAATCCTAAGAAACTGATGGAGAAGACATATAGTCTGTCTGCTTAATAGTGCTTATGTATCTTTCCCAACCTGACACTAGTCTCTTAGTTTCATTACTCAGTATGCCAAAGGCATCTTAGAAACTCTGTATTGACCTATATTGCAAGACAACCTAAGTCAGTGAGCTTTGGAGGCCCACCACCCTGTTTATCTATCAAACTATATTTACAGGTTTCATTATATTTTATCAAGTTAGTATTGTAAGGCGTTTCAACCTTTTTGCTGCCAGCCATCTCCTTAGTTTTGGTTCCACTCCTCCTAGTTACCTTTAACAACCCACTACATGTAAATCATACCCTCCTTTCCTCTTAGCTTTATACTACCTAATAATGTTTTCCAGTAGCAAAGTGGCAAGCGTCTGTCTTATAGTAGGGGAAGATGAAATATTAATATGCGTATGCGTGTGTGTCTCTGTGTGTCTGTTGTGACTGGCATGTGTGTGCATGTGTGAGTGCGTTTGTGTGTGTGTGTATGTGTGTGCGTGTGCTGCAGTGCGATGCGTGTGTGTGTGCGTGTGTGTGTGTGTGTGTGTGTGTGTGTGTGTGTGTGTGTGCGTTGTTGTTGTTGTTGTTGTTGTTGGCACTTTAACTGTAGCAAGGTTTTGAGGAAAGAGGAGAACCTTTTTGGTCCTTAAGTTTGGGGGTTGTGTTGAGAGGAAACATTGAGGGAAGCAAAACACAACTGTTTTATGGCATCTGTATAACATGTAGCCTTACCTCATTCAAGCAGTATGGAGCACTAAAACATCAACAGACTACCAACACTATTATAAAATATTCAAAATTAGCAAATGTTTATTTTATGCAAGCCCAGACACTACTGAGTTTTGAATTTCCTTGTTATATGCAGGTCTTCTGTACTCAAGCCTCTTAAATGTAATCAGTTTCATGACACTGATTTCCAGTGGACCTTCGGTTTTCATTTGCCTTTTCTCTCTTTCGAGCTGCACTAATCCTCTGAGTAACTCCCCAGAACTATGTGCAGAATTAGGGGCGGGTCGTGCCATCGGACTGCCGGTCTGCAGCCCCCTCAGCAAGAAAAAAGAAAAAGTACTTTTTAAATTTACTGTGTCTTTCACTCTTTAATAGCGAGGAGTCTTTCCTCATTCTCAATCTCTTCTTATCAGCCGGCTGACTCGTCTGCGAGTACGAGCATGCACACTGCATGTGGAGGTTTTAAAAAAATAACTTTTTTTTCTCTTTCTCTTAGAGATGCAGTCTGGAGAGTGAATTAAGGCATCAGTGTGATGCCCAGCAGTCTATGCAGTTTGGAACCGCATAGAATCGGAAGGGGTTCGGACTGCCACGTCCGCAGGCACGTACATGGTGTGGATGGGCTAAATGGCTGCTGATTGGTTGTCGCTCTCTTCCTGGGCTTTATGTGCTGGGAAAAGAGCGAGAAGCAAACAGTTGCAGCCAGTTTAGTGAGTAAACTTGTTTGCGGTTGACCAGTTGTGGATTTTATTTGCTTGGCGGCCTAATTTCGCTCGCTGTACGTACAGATTTTCTTTTCAAGAAGGTATGTGTAACACAGTATGACAGAACAATATTGAAATAATCAATATGTTGATGGATAAATTAGTTATCTTACAAGTATTACAGCAATGTATACTTCCATTATAAAGTTAGATCGTATGAGGGTTGTTATCATTTTGTTTTTTTTTTTATCAAGGGTGACTTTTAAACAGTTTGAATGGGAAGAGAGACAGTTGTTAAGGAAAGATATTTCCTTAGCCAAGGTTCAGTACACTATACAAGATCTTACAGCTTGTAAAGCTCCAGGACTTGATGGCATAACACAAGATTATATTAGGCTTATAGTGCTATTATAGTGTAGCCATTACTAGAATACCTCCAATGTATAGAAAGAATGGGATATAAATTTTTATTGAAATATATTTTCCAAAAATTACAAAAAATACAATAAAATCACACACATAACAACACATAAACTACTACAAACCATTTATACAATATTAACTTTTACAGAAGTGGAGGGAGAGAAAAAAGAAAAAAAAAAAAAAAATCTACCCTACATTTCTGATTCACACCACACTGCATAGTACAAAAAACAATTTTGGTTTACACCTATAAAGAAGAAAAAAAACAGTAAAAACAGTAAAAACAGTAAATTGGCAAGACAGCAGACCCTCAGATTAGCATAAACAAACAGTTTTATTGTTTTTCAGAGGCCTGGAACAGTTTAGCAAACAAAAGTTAGGGAAGGAAAGCCTTTGAATGTACATGGATCTGACTACAGACTACACAAAGTCTCCAACTGAAGTTCTGATTTCAGCCCTCTGATGCAGGTGGGAAACTTAAAACTTTCTCTTTTGCTTTTTCTTTTTATTTTTTTTGGAATAGAAAGTGCCATCCACCACCATCCCAAGCATATAAAATTTATTTCATTTGGAATTCAATTTGAATTTAATTTCAGATTCATACGGAAAGCAGATAGCAGATAAAGACTGTCTAGTAATGGTTTGCCTTTGGGCAAATCTTGAGCCAGAAATATTCCACACTTTTTTTAGCATATTTTTTTTTTTTGTTTTGCACAGTTTTTGTATATGTTGACAGTTTCATATCTCACAGGTCTAGTTCCATCCTTTACTGGCGACTGTAGTTCTGACAACTTTGTCTTAGTAGTAGTTGTTTCCACTCAGATCAGAGATTTTCCTCAGGGTTTGAAGAGCTGCAGTTTAGCAGTGTTTACAGCATGGCAGCCATCTTTGAATCCAAGAATGGGATATTTTCTGGGGGAAGCAAATAAGGCTGAGGTGATTCTTCTTCCCAGGCATGACAATAATAGATATAATACTGCTAATTATAAACCAATTTCAATTCTATAGTTGGGAGTGAAGATTTATGAGAAAATCTTTGCAAACAGGCTGGATAATTTTTTTTCCCAGATACTTTCCATTGAATCATTAGCACTTCATAAAGAGTGGGGGTGGAGTTTGTGCATTTATGGTTGCATATTCAAAAAGCAGAACATGTTAATAACCACTAGTCAGGTGTTATTTTACTGGATTTTCATCTAGCCTTTGACTGCATAGAGTGGAATTTTTTAAATGGCTCTCTTAGAAAAGAGTGAATCCCTGCTCACTTCATTTCAAAATGAAAGTTGTTATACTCTGAGGCTGCAGAGTACATTTCCATCAATGACCTACTGTCTACACCTATTAAACTAAGTAGAGGCATGCTATTGGGCTTCCCTCTCTCCCCCTGTTATTTCTTTTAGTAATGGCAGTGCTTGATGAGTTTTGAAGTCCAAGCACATAACTGATTCTATTACTATTTCTACTAAGGATCCACTCCTGACATATTGGCTTGCTGATGATTGTGTGATATGGCTGCTGTCTCCACATAGCTGTGCTTTGTGGATTTTGAAAGCTTTTCAGGAATTTGCTAGGATTTCTGGATTAAAGCTATCAGAAACTAAGCTCTTTCACTTGGCATACTGGACATTAAGGGTATAGAAAGAAATTCCATGTTTGGCAGTAGCAAGAACAGAGTATCTGAGGATCCTGATTGATCAGATACATCATAAGTTGTTAGCTCAATGTCAAACCTTTGTTGCAATATCTGTAGACTAAAAGTTCAGACTGGATGGAAATAAAAGTACATTTTTTTAGATGGATACAGATAGCTAAGACTCCATTATTACCAGAAGTTATTCTTTTAGTTAAGACATTTGCCCCTCATCATATTCTCTCCCTTCTTGAGTGAATGGCAAAGGATAGTCATAAATTTACATCTAGCATGGAAGTAAACTCAGAATTTTGAGGAATAAACTTTTTCCCCTATTAAATCAGGAGGGCTACGTCTCCAGAACTTTCTTGTTATGCCAAGGCAGCTGTAGGTAGGCAATATGTGACAGCTGGTAAAGTTCATGAATCCATTTGGCTCTAGGTTGAGCGTGATAACATATTAATGTTTAGTCAGTATAAGAATCAGAATTCATCATACATTGTGTGGGATTTAGAAAATTAATTTGAAAAATTAGTTTCGCGTAATGGTAAAGACTGTAGGAAAGGAAGAATTATTTTGCAAAAATCTAGGTTATAGATGAATTTGGGAATCGTGACTGATATGCAGCTTATCTTTTGGTACAGTTGGATTGCTAGAGGGTATGTCTACAAGATGGATGTTAAGGGTAGTACAGGTTTTCCTTTAATTTCCTTTCAGGAAGTTGTGATAGTCTGAAGCACCAATAACATGATAATATAGTAGCAAGTATTGCATATCCAAGCTTGTCTCTCTTGACTACATGTCTGTAGGTCAGAGTTTTTAATCTGGCATGGGGGACTAAGTAGATCTACAGATGAGACTCACTATTCATAGCATTTAGGATCATAGGGTCATAGGAGATTACTAGGCTATTGATCCAGAGATCATATTAAGCCTAGCCGTTTCAACTCAATGTAATACCATAGAAGTACTAGTCAATACCCAAGATTGCATTTAGTGATGACTACCTGTGTCCAGGAGGGTTGTGGGTGCTATCCTCCATAAGAATTTATGATGCCCCATCCACTCATCCATGTTCCTCTTGAGTTTAGCTGTAAGACTGAAAGGAATTGATGAACATTTTGTCAATAATCAGGAAAGTAGCATTTTAATTTCTGCTTAATGGCAGGGCCTGATTCATTGTCAACTTAATCAAAATAGTTCTAAGAAAATGTTGTGTGTCTTATTGATGTGTAAAGTATAGAGGAATAAGTGTTTCTGTAGAAAATGCATGTCAGATTTTTTGGAGAAGATAGCAAGGTAGGGGGTAGCATAGCTAAGGGGCGGCTGTGGATAGAGACACATAAAGCTGACTGAGGTATGCTGTGTTTTTTTTTTTTTTTTTTTTTTTTTTTCAGTTACTGTAACTATGTTTCAGAAAATTAGGGTCCCTGACAATTATATGGTAAATTGGGAAAGATTGGAAGAGAGCAGGCTGAGAGAAGAACAGAGTTTTATTTTATTTTTTTTTTTGTTGTGAATCATGAAGATGGAAAGAGATATGAATCTATGAATGCATATATTGCAGAATGATGGCAAGAAATAACAAAATACAGAGGCAAAGCACTGCAGCAGCCAGAGCATTTCTGGACCAGTTCCTGCTGCTGCCTTCTTGCTCCTCACCAAGGGTTCACAGCTTTCAGCAGCACCAAATGCAGCACCCTACTGCTGATCAGTGCATGATGGTGGAGCCAGTCACCACTGTCACTTGCCTTTTTTGGTCATTCGCTCTGCACTCCGATCATAAGAACACTCCATCCTCAGTGCATCCCATGGTGTAGAGCTTGCATCAGCAGTCCATCTGACACCCATATTGTTTGGGACGCAGCAGCATAAAATTTGTAAGCCAATAACTGCAGGATACAAGTTTTAAACCAATCAAGAGATAATACAAAATAAGGAGGAGGAGCATTTCTTGTCACTACTGGCTTGGGATGTGATTTGCCAGCAACAGACATGCCCTGTGATAGGCAAAGTTAGGGCATGGCATTAATACAGATGCTTGCCACTTTGCTACTTGATAACATTATTAGGTAGTATAAAGCTAATGCTAGCTATAAAAGATGGAGTCAGTTTGGACATGCTTATGGAGTTAAAATTTCCAGTGTGTATGTTTTTAGTCTCAGATCCGCGGTGGTGGTGCTGCGGTAGCATTGTCACCTCACATTAAGATGCTGACCAGTTCGACTCTCAGCTAGAGCGTCTTCTGTGTGGAGACATGCGTGAGTGGGCATACCTTCGTTGAAGGTTGTGCATTAGGGCTGGCAACTCAGCACGTAAAAATCAACTGCCAATCATTAGCAGACCGGAGTTCCGCTGTGGCGACCCCTAACCGGGAAAAGCCGAAAGACACAACAACATGTTTTCAGTCTCAGAACTTTCTTTGATAAAAGAGAATTTGTTCTGCAGTTGTGGTTCAAGCTGAAGGTTTATCATCAGTGCTAGCATTAATGGCAAATGGCACATCCCAGTTCAGGGTTAAGTTCGAATCCTGTTCAGACATTTTTAGAGTGTACACCATGTAAAAAGATCTTTAATTTCCCCGTAACTCTCATTTGCAGGTACAGTTTCTGCTAGTGTTGCAAAACCACATTTTTGGACAACTCAGAAGGGACATCAAACAGCTGCCCTGAGAGTCACCAGGAAACTGGCTACACCAAATGGATCACTACATGGACACTGTTTATATGTCAAGAGCAATGAGAGCTGCAGCAACAGGTCTCACTGTCCCGAGCTTTGTAGAATAGCACTGAGTTTGCCCTGCTCCCTCATAAAATTTTGGATTTTCTAGTAACTCTTTGAATACAGTCAGTCAGTGATGCTGGACATTAAAGTTTCATACTTTGCTCTTCAGAAAATGCATGTTGATGCAAACAGATGTTGCTAAACTAAATTTCTAAGTAATTTATAGTAATGTTCTCATAATTTGGGGTCTTTGTCCTCCCACTATTTTCCACATTGTTCCTGAATCTTGATTGGAGTTGAGAAGTAGAGATGCAAATGTGGACCAGGTGATTTAGAAGAGTGAGAGTAATCATTAGTCAGGAAAAGTATTTTAATTCCAAGTGTTGCCCCCTCCCCATACAATCACAGACCTGCTGCGATCATTTGAATGCTGCTTTGGGTGATCACTCACACCTTTCTGGTCACAGACACCCAGTTCCTGCTTCTTTCTTTATGTGACCTGTACACAATAATAAACTGCTGGGATATTTCAGCTGTTGTTGTTGTTGTTGTTGTTGTTGTTGTTGTGTCTTTTGGCTTTTCCCGGTTAGGGGTCGCCACAGCGGAACTCCGGTCCGCTAATGATTGGTAGTTGATTTTTACGTGCCGAGTTACCAGCCCTGATGCACAACCTTCAACGAAGGTATGCCCATTCACCCATGTCTCTACGCAGAAGACGCACTAGCAAAGAGCCTAAATACGAATCAACAGGTAGCAGGCAGGATGCACTGAACAGGCATTACTCTGAAATGCAGATAGAGGTTTTACAGCAATAAGTACAGTTATAAGATGGTGTTTGGTATATTTAACTTTCTTTACCAAAACAAGTAATGGTATGGTATGAACTGGACCACATCAGTGACATATGACCCATCAAGACTGAATTACAGTAATGCCTTGGGTGTTTCTGCATTTTACTAAGCAGTGTGGAGATGGTCATCTCTGCAATACTGATAATGTTTAAAAAACAGAATAAGTGTTTCACCCTGTGATGTGTGATACCAATGAAGGAACAGTAAAAAGATTTAATAAAAGTACATAAAGACTTACCAAACCCAGTCTGTGATGCATAAATGCAGTCAGACAACAATGGTGTCCCTTATTTTCTCAGTTATATCCATCTTGAACTGTGAAGATTTTGAAAGCAGGCACACCTTAAATGAAGAGCAGAAGTGACTTTGGTTTATAGACAGTAATTGGAACTGCCCGCTCTCACAGAAACATTTATTTATATCTGGCAAACTAAGAGTAATAACCTAAGTGGCAGGAATCTCATCTACAGAGGAAGGATCAGTTAATCATCCTCTCTATGCAAATAATGTATATTAAATGAAATGCACTAATTTATTACAAACTAGTGGCAATTATTAATGGGGTAGCTGGATAAATTCTCTTAATTCAAAATATAGTTCAAGTAACATGCAGAAATTTTAATGCCTTAAGAAATAAAGGCAAATTACAGTCCTGAATAAGACCATTGGCTTGATGAGTGACTTTACTTCCTGAAAAAAAAAATCACAATTTCAAAGTCGGCTTCCCAAACATACCTCAGAAAAAGAATTAATTTTTACCTGGTTAAATTAAATTAGCATTTTCTTCCTGTACCTAGAGTAAAATATTTAATAATTTGCTTAGTAGTTTTCTGCATCTAAGTTAGTTGTTTTAGTATATGCTTTGGTTAGCACAGAAATAACACAGAGACATTGAGCAATATAATAGTAAGAGGCTTATAGATTGGTTTAGGGTTGTACGAAGACTCCAACTGTCCCTCCTTTTACTATCGGTATGCACTACCATTCCCTGCTATGGACTTCTGTCAGTAAGCCACATTTTGCAGGGTTGCACAGTAAAACAAGCTGAAGCACAAAGTCAGCATTACCTGGCTGGCCTACTTTTCTTCTTCTAAACAGAGGTAAAAATGTGTGCTTCCTTTCAAAGAAAGCATGTATATTATGTTTGTTTAAGCAATTTTTGAAAAAAAAAAAATTAAATGACCAAGACTCCTTTCCTTTAGCGTATGGAACATTCCATGTACCAATGTTCACCACGCCCTTGATTCTAGCCATGACTGACAGAAATAGAGACCATAATCAAGACACAATATTACTTAAGCTATGCACAGTTAGAAGGATAACTTCTGAGTGTAAGGAATCTCCTTCCTAACAATATGTTTAGCTATGAATCCAAACATGTTGTTGAGCTTTTTCCATTAACCTTTTACATTACATTAAATGATACTGCCTAGGAGTAACTATAACATCTCAGTTGTTTTCTTCTTCCACTATAATCTACAAGATCATAATTCCTTGTATTTACACCATTCATGGGTCTGCCAAACCACTTCTTCTTCTTTTTCTTTTGGCTGCTCCTGTTAGGGGTCGTCACAGCAGATCATCTGTTTCCCTTTCTTCCTGTCCTCTGCATCTTGCTCTGACACTCCAACCACCTACATGGCCTTTCTCATTTCCTCTTACTTGGCAGCTCCATCCTTGGCATCCTTCTCTCAATATAGCCAGCATCCCTCCTCACTCACCACATGTCCAAACCAATGAAATCGTTCCTCTCTTGCTTTTTCTCCAAACCATCCAACCTGAGCTGACCCTCTAACATACTCATTTCTACTCTTGTTCATCTTTGTCACACCCAATGCAAATCTTAACATCTTTAACTCTGCCACCTCCAGCTCTGCCTCATGTCTTTTCGTTAGTGCCACCATCTCCAACCCATATAACATAGCTGGTCTCACTATCGTCTTGTAGACCTTCCCTTTCACTCTTACTGGTACTCATTTGTCACAAATCACTCCTGACACTCTTCTCCACACACTCCACTCTGCCTGCCCTGTCTTCTTCAACTCTCTTCCACACTCAGCATTATTCTTAACTGTTGATCGCAAGTATTTAAACTCATCCACCTTTGCCAACTCTACTCCCTGCATTCTCGCCATTCCTCTATCCGCCCTCTCATTCACACACATATATTCTCTCTTAGTCCTGCTGACTTTCATTCCTCTCCTCTCTAGACCCTATCTCCACTTCTCCAGGGTCTACTCAAACTGTTCCACTTGCATTACAGATCATAATGTCATCAGCAAACACCATAGTCCATGGGGACTTCTGTCTGTTCTTGTCTGTCAACCTGTCCATCACCATTGCAAATAAGAAAGGGCTCAGAGCTGATCCTTGATGTAATCCCCACCTCCACCTTGCATGCATCTGTCATTCCTACTGCAGACCTCACCACTGTCATACTGCCCTTGTGCATATCCTGTACCACTTTTACATAATTCTCTGCCACTCCCAACTTCCTCACACACTACCACAACTCAACTCTAGGCACTCTGTCATATGTTTTCCCCAAGTCCACAAAGACACAACGCAACTCCTTCTGAACTTCTCTATACTTCTCCATCAGCACTCTCAGAACAAACATTGCTTCTGTAGTACTCTTTCCTGGAATAAAACTGTCCTGCTGCTCACTAATCATCTCCTACCTTCTTAACTTAACTTCCACTATGCTTTCCCATAATTTCATGCTGTGGGTGATCAGTTTTATCCCTCTGTAGTTACTATAGCTCTGTACATCACCCTTATTTTTAAAAATCGGTACCAATACACTTCTTCTTCACTCCTAAGGCATCCTCTCACTTTCCAAGATTTACTTAAACAATCTGGTTAAAAACCCCACTGATGTCTCTCCTAAACACCTCCATGCTACCCCAGGTATGTAATCTGGACTAACAGCCTTTCCATTCTTCATCCTCTTCATAGCTGTCCTTACTTCCTTATTGTTAATCCTCTGCCAAACCACATGACTTTTTATATTTTTAATTTAACCTTAGTTGACACCTTTCTGGTCAGATTATCATTTGCAAAAAGTATTTTTGGAGACTCACTCCTCTGTCAGTGAGTAACATACCAACCTTAGTGCTGCCAGCAATAGGGAATCTTTAACAAATGAGTTTCATACATATAATCGAACATTCATAATATCGAATGTAAAAATATCAACCTAAAAGATCAAAATTCAAAATATCTAAAAAAACATAAAAAAAAACTATTTTTTGTAGAAGGAGAAAGCCCCCTATAACCCCACACCCCCTGCTACTTAATATACTAACTCTGAGATTGCACAACATTGGAGAAGGAAAATTCCCAATCCCAGCTGTACCTGAATCTCGCATAAAGTAATACTGGCACACTGCGATCTTCTGTCTATGCAGTCACACATGCCAGCATGATAAACATTTGACTAAGTAGAGGCTTCCTGTTCAAACACATTGCTCTCTCTTATGCAAAATTACTATATGGAACTATTTGCAACGGTAAAGTTTGTAGCATTCTACCATTAATCAGCTTTTCTTAACACTTTCCCAGGATAAAAAAGTTTGTAGAGCAAAACAGAGTAATATGAAGTTGTTGGAAGCTTATTTAAAACAGTTTCATCATTGGCTTAGTGAACTTTAAGGTTAGACATCACTGATGATCACATCTAACAGATTGTCTTTGCAGATGAAGTTATTAATCTGCTATATCTGTAATGTATTCAGAGGGCTTTCCCTTATTTGGTGACATTATAAGACATGCATAAGTGAGTGTGGTGTGACAGCAACACCATTCTCATGCACTCATTCATTTGCAATTTGATGACTGATAACAGATGTTAAACAGAGGGTTATGCCTACAACTTATCATTCTGGGGTGTAAGGGTGGGCTAATGCAGCTGCACAGGGACAGGCAGCAGTTTCCGTCCTGTATGTGCTAGAGATCTCACTTGCTATAGTAATAGTGTGACAGTGGACTTGGCTAAGTAGAGAATTGAGGCTGGGAGCTTACTCCTCACATGGAGTTGTGTGCTGAGCCACTGCTGCATGTCTTTCTTGTTTTGAAAACATTCCTAAAGAAAGTATTCACCATTTATTGGTCTTGCTTTTTGGGCAGTCAGCCATTTTCCTCTGAACATCACCTTTTTAGTCCCTGATTCATACATAATAATGTGATACTTGGTCTTAAAGACTTTTTCAAAGTCTATCTATACCTTGATCACAAAGCACTCTTTATAGATGTCTCTGATGATGAAGTCACTGAAATGAATCATGTTAGACTAGCAAAATCTCTGGGGAATGAAATCCTGTCACAAGTGGTCTACAAGAGAAATAGTACCATGAAACAATAGATTAAGACACAAACAGTCTTTTCCATATCTTCTGTGGGATGGATTGCAGACTTACAGCCCTGCAACTTCTTGGCTCATACTAACACCTTCCTTTGTACAAGGAAATCCTCATTTTTCAACAAGTGATACCATTCCGTTTTCTAAATGAAAACTGTGCAGGTTTAACACTGGCTCACCAGGCACAACTACCAAATTCTTAAGTATCCTGGGAAGTGGAGAGCCCACATTCTGCTTCTTGTTTCCCCACACTCCTTTTATGTTCCATTTATATTTCTTATATAGTCACTTTATTCATCTGTCCATTTGTTGTCCATTCATACATGTCCCGTCTTTCCATGGTAGCACGAAATGTTATTATTCCATATGTAAATACAGCAGTGAAGGCATTCAGTTGAAGTGGGACACTATATTAAGGAACTTTTTGCAGCAGGTATTGCCTGCTTTATATGGCAGTATAGAAAATCCATTTGTGGGCATCTCCAACAGGTTGACTTGTAACATTTTGCCATGTCACTGGAGGATTCCTTGGGGATTTCCTCTTCTACATTTCTGTTTTCCTGACTGGTTGCAGTTATTGTGCAAAGATGCAAAAAAAAAAAAAAAAAAAAAAAAAAAAAAAATATATATATATATATATATATATATATATATATTGGGTCCACTTTGGAATCTCGAAATACTGAAATGTCGAATTTCAGTATCTCGAGACCAAAGTGTCGAATCTGCAGTTGTGCGAAACTGCAGAATATCGAACCCGGATATGTTGAACCCGCAGTAGTGATGGTGCATTAGGTAAGTGTAATGTTATCTAAGGGTTTTGGGGAGGGTTTGTGTGTATATGAGTGTGTTGGGGAGTTTTAGGTGTGGGTTAGGGTAGGTAGGTAAGAGTGTGAGTGTCTAAGTGTTGAGAGTGGTGGTGTTTGTATGTATGTGATGTGTGTTTGTGCAAGGGTGGTATAGAATCTGTGGTGGTGGGTTTTCTGTCTTTTGTTTTTTAGTGCGACCTCAGAGTTAATATATATATATATATATATATATATATATATATATATATATATATATATATATATATATAGCGGATGTGTGGGGGGCACAGCCCCCCACAAGGGAGGTGCAGGGGGGCTTGTAGGAAGGGTAGGTGTGTGTTTGCATCCATTGCATGATGGATTGGCATAACATACAGTAGCTTGTGACACTGTTTGCTGTACTCCTTGTTTAAAACTAGCAGAAATGAGGGGTTGCAGTAGATTTTTAATTAGGATTGATATAATTAATTTTAAAATCTTTTGCTATTCTTCTGATAATGCATATGCCAATATAAATCAGTATTTTATTTACCTGCACATTTTTATTGCATCAGGTTCTTAACATCACAGTTCACAATGTTGAAACAGATAATAAAACTATGTACATTTTAAACCAAGTGCATTTTTTTCTTTCCTGAAATGTAAAAGATTGCTTTCAAATGTTTCTATAACTTTACACAAATTAAGATCATAGCAATGGTTCAGACCACAAATTTTGCAAACATTTTAGATATTACTTCCTTATTTGCAGTTCTGCACAAAAGTCTTAAGTTTGCAGTTTGTAAGTTAGAAAAAGAAAAAGACAAACAATGTTTGTGTTTGGCTATAATTTAGTTATGATATCCTTAATGCTGTTTGTTAGACATGATTTAGGACAACTTGCTGTGTAATTTTTTTCATCTATAACTCAGTGTGTGTG